>NC_033629.1:2927849-2932907 GCF_001540865.1 Ananas comosus
AGAGAGAGAGAGAGAGAGAGAGAGAGAGAGAGAGAGTGAGTGGAGGAGAGAGTTTTTGCTGTCAAGAATGTAATGCCGAGTTTGCTCGTCGAACAGTGCTTTCTCATTGTTGGTGGATGTAGGAATATGCTCCCTCCCGAACAGTAGTCTTTAATAATGGATATACGACGATGTTTGTAAACAGTAAGTCTTTTAATGATGGATGTACGAAAATGATTCTGATGTACGAAGATGCTTCTAAATAGTAAATTTTTTAATAATAAATGTAGAGAAAGAGAGAGAGAGGGCCCTCTACTTTAATTGCACCTATCCTTCGCCCACAAATCATGTGCGCTAATAACACTTCCCAATTAAATTCCGCGAGTTCCAATAAAGCGAGGTCTCCACAATATTCCAGAACAATTAAGCATCTTCCTCGTATTTGGCTCGAAATGACCTCGAGATCGAATCGCTCGTTTAGTAAATGAGTCGAACATGAGCTAAATTTTTCGGCTCGTTTAATAAACGAGCTGGGACCAGCTCGCTCGCGTTTGGCTCGATAACAGCTCGAATACATATATTTTATATTTATATAATTTATTTTAATTTATATTTATATATAAACAAATAATTATATATATAATATATATTTTTATTATTTAATTTTTAGCAAAATAAAAATATAAAGGCGAGCTCAATTATAAAAAGACTCTTTTAAATGTAAAGTTTCAACTATTAGATCGAAGTCTAATTGATAAAATTTTATATATTTATTATATATATATATATATTCAACCTAATCTTTTTTAACTTATTGTTTATTGGCCAACTAGTGAGCCAGCTCGTATTCGGCTCATTTATTAACGAGCCGAACACGAGCTGAATTTTTCGACTCGATATTTTAACGAGCCAGCTCGTACTCGGCTTCGTTTATTAAACGAGCCGAACACGAGCCAACCCCAGTTCGCTCATGTTCGGCTCATTGACACCCCTACTACTGGTATACCCCTATTAGGAAACACGAGCCAGTCCGGGTCGCTGGCGTGCGGCTCGTTTACACCCCTATCTTCCTACATGCACTCACAAGCATCTGTCACATATTTCTACCCAGAGCATCTACTTTACAGCTCATCGATCGCTGTAAAGTAGATTGCAGTTCATCGAGCATCTACATGCGCTACCTTTGTCGTTGAGGTTGATTGCAGTTCTAACTCAGAGGGCTCTCGAGAGCTCCTCCAACTTCCGCCCCACGGCTATAAAAAGAGCTACTCCTCAGGCATTAGAGATCATCGAGCGCTTCAAGAGCACTGAGAGCACCACTCAACGAGCAGTGTATAGTTCTCCCTTGCTCCCCTTCTTTTCTCTGATCCTCTTGTAAATTAACCTTTTCTCCCTTAATTTGTTTGTAAAAATATTTACTGATCGTGTAAAGCCTTCCTCCTTCCTCTTCTCTTCGGGTTCTCCCGGAAGGGAACCCTTTTCTTATATCTATCTATAGCCATATAGATCTTTATATATGCTTTTTTTTATTAATTAATTAATATATTTCTTGTGTGTTCTTTCATTCATGGACCTTTCTTCACTTCACTCCCAAACCTTGATAGAACCCTCTATGAGTAGACCTGCAAGTGTAATTGATAGAATATTTAGAAATAAAACACCACTAGATGATAATGTTCAATTAGATAAAGATATTGAACTCTTTAGAAAACATGGGCTAAATTTATTAAATCCTAGGGTGTTATATGGTGAAAAGAAAACAACAGGTATAACTTCTTTTTTACCATGTCATGGTAGAGAGAAAACAACAAGTAGAACTTGTTTTGTCCGACATTATAGAGAAGAAACAGTTTCCTGCTTAGATGATGGCAAAGCAATCCTTAATCTTGTTGACGGAGAATTTAGAGAAACATTAGAAAAGCGGAAACTACGTTTCATGCATATTGGTTTGATAGTTATCGGAATAAAAGGATTAATCCGTAAACAATCGGGAACTAAAACATTGTTAATGACTTATGATGACCGATTATGCTATACTTCCGATGCATCTCTAGGATTAGCAGAAATAGATATGAATCTTAATGGAGGAGAAGGTATATTTTATTGTAGTCCAGACTATCTTATGGTAACAAAAGAATTTATTAAATGTATTAAAATAGGAATTCAGACAAAAGGCTTTGAAAATATGACAGAACCGAATTTATTAGTATGCATAGGATATATTGGAAAATTATCTGAGACAGGTTGGGCAAATTTTACACTTAATGTCGATGGTATTGTAAACCTCATAAGTAATAGAGGCATCAAATTGTTAAAACCATTGGCAATAAGTTTCGACCAAAATATAGGATTAGAATGGGATTTAGAAAAATTCGGTAAACATAAAAAAGTATTAGTACCAACTGACAAAGACCAAAATGCAGGGTTAGAATGGGATTTAGACAAATTCGTTAAACATAATAAAGTATTAGTGCCAACTAACAAAGTACTTTGTAAAAATACAGAAAGACGAAACTTGATAAGATTCACCGAAGACGAACAAACATATGATAAAAGAGAAGATTTTCCATCTAGAAGAGATTTAAATCTTCAAACCGAAGATCAATCTACTAGCACTATTAATAATGAGTTCAATCTAGCAAATATAGAATTCTGTCAAGACAACACGAAGAATTAGAAGATGACGAGTTAACTCCCGAAGAGAATTGTTTAAGAGGTCCTTAGACTTACATGGATATAGAAGAAAAGATAGTACCAAGTAGGGTTTGACACTATAGTGTTTTTCCTTCTACTTACCTTTTTAGTTTTTTTACTACACAATGTAATCCTCACTCACACCTATTTCTTTACTCTTCCTATCTCTTCTTATTTTTGAGTTCCTAAGTACTCTATTTTCTCTTATCTTCATCTTTTGAAATACACATAGATTTCTTCATTTTACTTGAAGTAATAGCCTGCATTTTTACTCCCTTCTTATATTTTGTTTCAGACCTCTTTTTATATTTCCTCTTCCAGTACCTGTTAGACTATTTTCTATTTTTGTAAAAAGAAAAAACATGCCCTTATTAATATTTTGGTATCAGAGCCTAAAATTCTTATCTTTCTAATGACTCCAACCACCATAGATCCACACAATTTCCAACACCTCCAATATCTAGATCTTAGAATCCCTTCAAACTCAAATCAAAAAAATTAGAAGAGAGAATTGCAGCTCTTTCCCTCCAATCACAATCACTATAGTAAGTAACCTCTATGTCACTCCAGCAATCTCAGCTAGAGGCACAAGGATTCGACCACAAGTAAAACCTACTCCACAAGAACCAACTCCTCTGCAGCTCCAAGGCTTCCCATTACCACTCATCCCAATATTTCCTCAAATACAAGTTGGCCCACAAGCCACGTAAGCAACCAACCGAAGCAAAACAAAAGGTGACACGTGTACACCGGGAGGCGAAGAGAAGAAGGCCTAAACGGAATAGCAGTTTAGTGGCCAATGAGGGTTGGGCCAAAATAATAAAAGCCCGAAGCCCACACCAAAAAAAAAATAAAAAAAAATAAAAAAAAGAAATAAAAAAAGAAGGCAGAGGATTCGATTCTCTTCTCCTCCACTTGACCGCCAGATCCAGGCAATCCCGCCGGGCCGTACGCGAATCCTGGAGATCGTGAGGGTACGCCCTTCCCCCCGGTCGGATCATGACGATCCTGTGAAGCCCGCCGAATCCACCAGAGATCTGCCCCGTACACAGATCCCGCGAATCCCGCGCCCCAAATCTCACCAGCGCACCGTCTCGTTACTCCGCGCCGCTCGCTGAGCCGGAGATCCCGCAAATCCCGCTATCCCGTACGCAGATCCCGGAGATCACGCGTCGGCCGCCGTCAGTCGCGTCAGCGAATCTCGAGGGCCATGCTGAAAATCTCGCCATTGTCGCCGCTCGCGAGCCCCGTCGACATCACTGTACACAGATCCCGCAGATCTAGCCGCGGATCACGTCGAGCCATCTTATCACCGTCGATCACCGGTGGAGATCTGGGGATTTGGTTCCTCGGAGCCCCTATAAAACGGCGTCGGGGAGAGACGAGCGAAGGGGGCCCAGGGCATACAACCCATCCACACATACACAGGAAGAGAGAGAGAGAGAGAGAGAGAGAGAGAGAGAGAGAGAAGTAACNCGTCGGCGCTCAACTCGAGGTGCCGCCGCCGTGCCATCGCTGACGCCGTCCGCTGCCATGCCCGCCTGTTACGTCGCCCAACGCCGGCCGCTGCTCAACCCGCTATCACCGCCTGCCGTCGACATCGCCCAACGCCGCTGCCGTACCCGCTACCGTTGCTCAAGCCGAAGCTGAAACACAACCCCCCACTGCTTCAGAGCAAGAAAGAAGAAGTAAAAGAGAAGAAGGGGTAGAGTTTCCTTAATTTACTAGCATTATAATGTATCCAATATAATGTTGTTTTGTTATCAACAAAATTCAAAACAAAATTACTATGTGTCGTGCTTTGAATAAAAACAAAAAAAAAAAAAATGTCTCATTTGCAGTTAAATTTTTTTTTTTTATTGTTATTAGTATTATTATTTTGAGCTTCTTGATCGAAGCCTTCTTCTTTTCTTTTTTACATAAACTTGATTTTGTGGGGATTTCAAAATCATTCGTGGAAGCCTTATTATTTTTTTTATTTTTTTTAAGGACATAAATTAATCGAGAATTGGAAACTATATTTTGTGCGCATTTGTTTATCTTTTCCTTAAGTCAAAAACTACCAAACACTCATAAGTGTTATGCATCATATCGTTATCGGACTAGTGAAGGACCCGTTTGTTGCGGCGAAACGATTATGTAGAAATAAATATATAAATAAAATAAATAATAGTAAAAAAAAAAGGTCAAAAAATTGTATAAAAAAATAACTAAAAAATAAACAACTATTGCTGTAATAAAATTATAAGAAAGATTAAAAAAATAAAGACAAAAATCATACTAATAAGAAATTATATATAATTATATTTATAATTATATATATTATAATTATTATTATAATTATATATAATTTTTAGAAAAATTGATTTATTGTTCTTACATTTT
>NC_033629.1:2932932-2953184 GCF_001540865.1 Ananas comosus
CAGAAATAAATATATAAATAAAATAAATAATAGTAAAAAAAAAAGGTCAAAAAATTGTATAAAAAAATAACTAAAAAATAAACAACTATTGCTGTAATAAAATTATAAGAAAGATTAAAAAAATAAAGACAAAAATCATACTAATAAGAAATTATATATAATTATATTTATAATTATATATATTATAATTATTATTATAATTATATATAATTTTTAGAAAAATTGATTTATTGTTCTTACATTTTGCCTCTATTCTTCTTTCATCTATCTTATCTTTTTATTTTTATTTTTTTTTACTTTTTTTATGTTTTATTTTTAAATTTCCTTCCTTATTTTTTATATATTTTTAATAATTTTTTTATTCAGCTTAATTAAAATTTATATTGAATACAAATAATTTAACTTATTTAAAAATTATTTATATATTTTAAATTTTTATAAAAATAAATAAAAATTTAGATTGAATTAAAAAAATTTATAAATTTTTTTAATCATATATTAAGAGAACAAATATATAAAAATAATTAAAAAGAAAAAGTAGAAAGAGACAAAAAGAGACAAAAAAAAAAATCCCTTCTCTCTCCCTCTCCTCTTCCCTCAGCTGGGCCCCGCCCTCTCCTCTCCTCTCCTCTCCCGCTCCTCTCCCCGTGCCACGCGGCAGCCCGCCGAGCGCGCCCGCCTGCTGGCGCCCTGCGCGCCCGCCCCACGCGGGCCTGCCTGCCGGCGCCCCGCGCGCCCGCCCCACGCGCGCCCGCCTCTCCCTCTCCTCTCCCTCTCCTCTCCCCGCGCCACGCGGTGCCCCGCCCCACGTGCCCGCCTACCTGCGCAGCCCGCTCGCCCGCGCCACGCGGCGCCCGGCCACGCACGCCCGCCGGCACCTTGACTGATGAGCAGTATGCAGAATGATCTCTAGTGCGAGTGTGAGCAATATCCGACTGCGTATGACATGTGGGAGGCTCTTAAAGCAAAATTTGGTACAACTTCGACTTCAAGGTTGTGCAGTTTGACTATGCAGTTTGACAGTTATAAGAAGCGTGCCGATCAGACTATGAAACAACACGTGAGAATAATGTCAAACATGATTCGCGAGTTAAAGTCGGCTGGCGGCACCTTGACTGATGAGCAACAGATCCAAGCTATGATTCGCTCCTTTCCCAATTCGTGGGAACATATGCGAGTAAATTTTACCCATAATGAAAATATCAAAACTTTTGAAGATGTTGCGCAGTATCTGGAGTTGGAGGACGAGCGCCTTGAGGCTGTTAAAATTCCAACTGCCAATGCTGTTGAGTCAAATTTTCGCAGGACATCTGGGTTCAAGCGAAAGAGAACTACTGGGGCTCAAAATCGTAGCGGATCCGCGTCTAAGAACCCGAAGAACACTAAAAGAAAGAGAAGCAAACGAGGTGGTAAGAAGGACAAGTCAAAGATGACTTGTTTCAATTGTAATCATGTCATGTCCCGAGACCGATACCAATTTCGGCCGGCCCAAGCACATCAAACAGACGCCGAATGGACAGAGTTTTTCCTGTCCGCCCAAGGCTCATTACATGTACATTTTTAAAAAGAAGTGTACTAGCGGAAACATACACAAACGGCTTACACGAGGGTAAGCAATAGCCATGAATGAAAGAAAGAAAACTAAACAGCTATACGAGTACTATGATTCTCTTTTGATCACATACATGTATCCATTTCATCCAACTTGCACATTCATGATTCTTTACATTGCTTGTATCATTTCTTTTACATCATATTTGCTCAAAATAAACATTACATTTTTTTCTTTCTTTGCTTTATACATCAACATCTTAAATCATCAAATACAAAAGATGATAAAAGGGTATACTACTAACAAAATGTAAAGCCCGACTCGGGTGGCCACTGTCTAGGGTGTGATACCTTTACCGCGGTCGCTCGCCGGCTCGCTCGGTCCCGTCTCTGTGGAATAGTGGGGTTAGAACTACAACGAAATTCTAAGTGGGTTCGGCCCCAATCTCACCGACTTTTCCACTAGGACTAACTCAGGCATAATAGAAAGGATAAGCAGAATAGTAACCAAACTATAATTATGATGCTAATATGCCTGAACAATAAAACAGGAAGTATGCTCAATGTAAATCATGCAAGTATGCAAGTTCTTTGTTCTTTACTCTTTATTCTTTAAACTTTGTTCTTTGTTCTTTAATCTCACGGCTAACCCGGGGGTTTCGCCACATTAACTTGCCCACATTAAGTCCATCATCGCCGGCCCTCAGCTTCCTCCCGCTAAAACCGTCCTGGGGTTTACTCCAACCCGTAATGCAAAACTCCGGAGCGCATCGCTCGAGGGGGAGCGACCGCCCTGGAGCACGAAACTCATAGCAAGTATGATCGATCCTTAACTCTAAGGATATATAGTTCAATCATTGTCTTTACACTAACTCTAGTGTTCTTTACATCACTTTATTTTGCTAACTCTAGCAATCATTATTCTTTAACTTTACTCGTTCTTTATGCCACTTTCATTTTCTTTTCTTTTCTCTAATCATTATCATTATTCTTGCGTCACATTTCTCTTGATGCCACACACTAACTCTAGTGTCACATTACTTTGTTTTGCTAACTCTAGCAACCATTGTTCTTTAGCTTTACTCATTCTTTATGCTACTCGATCTATGTTTTATTGTGTCACTTTGTTCTTTCATCTCATTGGACGCTCACAATACATCTCATGCATACATATAGGGTTGGATAGGTTCTTAAACATTTCAAGTAGCACGTGTACTCACATCATGCAACATTCACATATATAACATCTCATCTACCCTATAATGCATGCAATAATATAGACATATACTCAATTGAATGACACATTAGGCATAGAAGGAATTCCAACGAGTTTGGATAGCACCACCCACCTTGTAGGCTTACTTAGGTGCTTCGGTGATTTTCTTGGGATTTTTAGCTCCTTAGTTTGTCACCTGCGGCAAAACGAAGTCCTATTAGGCCATTTTGCTCATATCTTTACATTGGCTTTTCGTAACGTTAATTCGAGCACACCAACGCGTCGGAAATACCCCCAATTAGGTTTCTAAAAGGTCAATCTCACTTTGAATCCCTCGCAAGCAAAAGCCCCAATTTGGGTGCCCTAGCTCATAACATAAATCAAACTTAGGGTTTGATCTCTACAAGAAGCAAAAGAAGCTTCAATCTACTCTAGAGACTCCATTAAAACCATTCTTAGTTTAATCCAAATCCTAGTTTGGGTTCTACCATGAGAGGGGTGAAGCTCACCTCTAAGCTTCATCACACACACCCAACCCATGGTGTTGATCTCATTAACAAGCAAAATAAAGCTTGAAACACTTATTAGGCTCAACTAAAACCATTTTTAGGTCACTTAGTTCACATTCTAGGGTTTTACCATGAATAGGATTCAAGCTTACCTCTAAGCTTGCTCCTAGGTTGCTCCAAAGAGGAAGAAGAGGAGGTGGCTTCACTCCTTAGCTTCTTCTTCACCTTCTTTCTCCTTTTCTTCTTCTTCTTCTCCTTTCTTTTCTTTGTCTTCTTCTTCTCCTTATTTTCTAGAGAGAGAAAGAGAGAAGAGAGGGAGTGTGAGGGAGAGAATGAGAGAAATGTCCCAAACCCCTCATATCATAACCCATATATTGCATAAATGCAAATAAATCCCTCAGCTTTTATCTTATTACACTGCTCAAACTGGGTAGATTTCGGGTTCGGGGACCGGTCTCCCCGACTTGGGACCGGTCCCAGAGAGCTCTCCCCGCGGGCAGCAGGGCGCACGCGCGATGCAACCGGTCTCTCACTGGGGGACCGGTCTCTCGGGGACCGGTCTCTCCCCGCACGGACCGGTTCCCGAGAGCTGGTTTTCTGGGACTTAGCCGATTTTTAGCTTTTCTCATTTCTCACGCGTTCGGGGACCGGTCTCTCCCACCAGGGACCGGTCCCCGAGAGCTCAAAAACTGCAGTTTGCAGATTTTTGATTTTTAGCTCTCGAAAACCTCCCATAATGCACTTTTGATCATTTTAACACCTTCGGACTTTCCGAAGTATACCATCCTCACACTTTGGTCAATTTGACTAAAATTCGATATTTATTTTTCGAATTTTCGGTATATTACAAATCAGTTGGGATACTTCACTCGTGATTGCACTGAGCTGAAGAAGGTACATCTCTATCCCGATTCTCGCTCTTTTGTTTCTTCTAACACGTTTGTTGCTGAATCTCTCCCTGTGTGGATTGTAGACTCAGGAGCAACAGACCACGTAGCGAGGGATCGGATGGGATTCGTCGAGTATCGTCATGTGCCTGCTGGGAGCAGAAGAGTATACATGGGGAACGATTCAAGTGTCGATGTGTTAGGCGTTGGCACATGCAAGTTGATCATACAAGGTGGTCGAACTTTATACCTACATGATGTACTCTATGCTCCAGGAATTCGGCGGAACTTGTTTTCTATTCCTGCTATGCTACAGTTAGGCTTTTCTTTTCGTTTTGAGAGTGATGTAGTTCAGATTCATTTTGGAACTATTTATTATGGGAGAGGTTTTATGTCAAATGGTTTTATGGTTTTGGACATTGATTATAATATTAATAATAGTGATTCTTTTTTCCTGCTATCTTCTGTTGAGAATGATCACAATATTTCAATTAAATGGCATGCACGTCTTAGTCATATTGGGCAGGATAGAATGACTAGATTAGTTAGAGACGGGTTATTGAGCTCGCTCACTAAAGTCGACCTACCCATATGTGAACATTGTTTAGCGGGAAAAGCGACCCGAAAATTATTTAATAAAGCTTCTAGGGCAGAATTTTCTTTACAATTGATCCATTCCGACATTTGTGGCCCAATGAGTGTGAGGGCAAGACATGGTGCTTTTTACTTCATCACATTTATAGATGACCATACGCTCTTCGGTCATGTTTATCTGATCTCCCATAAGTCTGAAGTATTGGATTGTTTTAGACGTTATAATAATGAGGTTGAGAATCAGTTAAATATGAAAATTAAAACCTTAAGAACTGATTGAGGCCGCGAGTATCTATCTCAACAATTCAAGGAATTGCGTGATGAAAAAGGAATAATCAGACAGCTGACAATTCCTGGCACTCCGCAGCAAAATGGTGTAGCGAAGAGAAGAAATCACACTTTACTTGACATGGTTAAGTCAATGATGGCGCAACCAAATTTGCCTATCTCCTTTTGGGGAGATGCATTGTTAATTGTTGCCAACATTCTTAATCGTGTACCCTCCAAAATAGTACCTTCCACTCCTTATGAATTATGGACAGGCAGGAAACCAAATTTGGAGCACCTGCGTCCTTGGGGTTCGGCAGCCTATGTGCACAACACTTCTCACAAGCATGGGAAGTTGGGTCATAGAGGAAAGAAGTGTATCTTTATAAGATACCCTCAACACTCTAAGGGATATGTGTTCATCGGAAAGCAGCCAGATGGAAGTTTGACTGAAATTGAGTCGCGGGATGTTGAATTCCTCGAGGAGGATTTTCCTTATAGAAATGAGGTTCGAAATGAAATTAAGTTCCATGAGATGGATGACTCTGGTATTGGCACTTCTAGCTCAGTTGAGGCAGAGGAGGCAACTCCGATACCTCCTGGGGATAGTGGGAGCGACTTACCTTTAAATAAGAAGCCTCAACTTCGTAGGAGCACACGTGTGGGAGTCCCCGTCGTCGTTTTGAGATTGAGGGGGAAGCTTTCATGATTGCTGCACATGATGATGATGAGCCTAGATCTTTCTAAGAGGCTCTCTCATTACCTACTCATAAGGAATGGTTGGATGCAATGATGGAGGAAATATAATCGATAAAGTCAAATCATGTCTGGGACTTGGTTGACTTGCCACCAGGGCGCAAAACAATCGGGAATAAATGGGTTCTCAAGATTCAGCGCAAAGCAGACGGTTCTATCGATAGGTACAAGGCTCGCCTGGTAGTAAAGAGTTTTATCCAACGAGAAGGCGTTGATTACGAGGAAACCTTTTCTCCTGTTGTGAGGTTTGCTTCGATCCGCCTAATCTTGGCTATTGTCGCATATTTGGATTTGGAACTTTACCAAATAGACGTTAAAACTGCATTTCTCAATGGAGAACTGGATGAGGAGATCTATATGGATCAGCCTACCAGCTTCTCTGTAAAGGGTGAGGAGCATAAAGTTTGTAAGCTCCGACGATCTATTTATGGATTGAAGCAGTCCTCCAGACAGTGGTATATTCGATTTCATCGAGCCATCGCTGAAGATGGGTTTATGATGATTGAAGAAGATCACTGTGTGTATGTTAAACGGTCCAAAGGATTTTTTCTAATCCTTTCCTTATATGTTGATGACATCCTATTGGCCGGGAATAATAAGGAGATGATTGTCGCCACTCAGACGTGGCTGTCCTCTAATTTTGAAATGAAGGAAATGGGTGAAACGAATTATGTGCTCGGAGTTAAGATCCTACGAGATCGTTCAAAGAAACTTTTAGGTCTGTCTCAAGAGACTTGCCTAAGAAAAGTTTTAGAACGATTTCAGATGCACAATTGCAAACCCATTGACACTCCTATTGGTAAGGGTGAGAGTTTGAATCTTAAACAGCGCCCTAAAACTTCTGAAGAGAAGGATAAGATGAATCGGATCGCATATGCTAATGCGGTCGGGAGCCTGATGTATGCTATGATGTGTATTCGGCCTGATATATGCTATGCCGTGGGCCTGCTTAGCCGTTTTCAGTCCAATCTGGGATTCGACCACTGGAAGGCTGTTAAAAGAATACTTCGTTACCTCAGAGGTACGATAGATTATATGTTGTGCTATTAAGGTACGGATTTACGTCTCATCGGTTATAGCGATGCGGATTGGGCTGGTGACCTAGATGAGCGTAAGTCGACCTAAGGATATGCATTCTTACTTGGCAATGGCGCCATAACTTGGAGTAGTAAGAAACAGACCTGCATAGCTCTTTCCACCATGGAGGCGGAGTTCGTGGCGTGTTCTGCAGCAGCCTAGGAGGCTATCTGGTTGAGAAGGTTCCTTCGAGATATTGGGATTGTCGCTTGTACTTCCGTTCCTATGACGATCTATTGTGACAGTACGGCAGCGATTGCATACACGAAGAACCCGAAATATCATGGCAAGACAAAGCATATCGACTTAAAGTATCACTTTGTTCATGAGGCAGTGGAGCAGAAGGAAATAATCCTGGAACACATCTCTACGAGTCGCATGGTGGCAGATCCTCTGACTAAGCCTATTGTTAGAGAATCTTTTTTGGCTCATGTTAAAACTCTTGGACTCCGTAGGATTTGATTGTGTAGATAGTCGATTATTTTTAGCCATTTTTTTATAATTTCTTGGTTATTTAATTACAAATTATTATTTTGGCAAAGATATTTGGTGAGATTAGTACACATGCATATATTTCCTATATTGTTGTAGAACTGATTGATAGTATGTCACAGGCTGATTGGCCCAACTCACACGGGCAATCATTCTTTTCGGCGCTGTAGAGAGCGAGCAAAAATTGAGGCATTAATGAAAGCCGCCTTGGTTGGCACCAAGATGAGGTTATTAATGAGACCGTATACGAATAGTCCGACGATTCATATGGCCTGTATATTAAGAGCCGAATGTGAGATCACCGTTTGACGCTTGAGATAGCGAGCAAATAGAGAACTCAGGCTAGACACTCCGGGAGTGACTGAGCTAAGATCCGTATGACATTGAGAAAGACATACGCTTATTGGGATTCTCTGTCATAGCATGTATGTCATACTACATGTGCTGGGCGACTAAATAAAGAAGATGAGTGAATAGATCCCTGCTTTCTCATCGTGTGAATTCTTACCGGCATTATTTTGAGACGATGTCCTGTCACGCCCTGGGACCGGCGGGGGCCCTCCCGGTGGCGTGCCTAGACCCGCCATATGTCTACACATATAAGGTGTCTACAATAAAGCGGAAGTAAAAACAAGAAATAGAACAAATAGAATAATAACAACTAACAATATCAGAGCGAGCAAAGTTCTATCCTCTAAACCAGAGTAAAGGAAATATACCAAGACAAAGAAAGTAAAACATAAGTTGATACAATACTAACTCCTCAAAAGAAATACCAAGATCCAAAAGAAAGGTGGTCTCTATACATATACGGGTACAACTCTCAACCTCTCACAAAATAAAATATAGAGAGGTAGACCACCTAAACTCGTCCCTCGCTGAAGGGCTAACTCGAAGCGACGCCCTTCCCACGGTCCCTAGCCTCTCCCGGCGTGGAAGGCTCTGAAAGAAAACATAAAACAGAGGGCGTGAGAACTATAATTTATAGTTCCCAGTGGGCAATTACTGACCTCAGCTCAATGCACCACTAGGCCCCAAAAGAAAAGGGTAAGTAACGACAATAATAATAAGCAATAAAGAGCGAGTACAATAACTGCTGAAAGAAAGCATATATGAAATGCTATATTACTATGTCTCAAGTAAGCATGATGTAAGTATGATGTACATCTACTCTAGCATAAACAAGTACGTCCGATGGCAACAAGTAAACGCTACTGTCCAAGATGTCATGCATAAAGAATGAGCTCTATCATGCGACCCAGTATACTATGACACAATGAATGAAACAGGCAAGTATACTATATGTATCCCAATGCTATGTCATGAGCGTGTCAAGTAACCCAACTACTAAGCCTATCTAGCAGTGATTATTCATTCTTAACACCGTGTCGATTTTCATTTCCAATTAAGGACCTACCAAAGGTAGTCCAGCTTGTGCCGCCTAAGTGCCTGTGGTAGCCCGACATCCCTACTCTTGGAATGTGTCTGTCCCACTCGACCCCGTAGGCTTCTCAATACCGCACGAGCGAACATAAGTCGCGTAGGCTAACTCCGGAGTGCCGGCTTGTAGGGAGCGACCCTCACAAGCATGTGCGAATGAGCACAAATGGCAAACAAGCAAGGTCAAAGTCTCAAGTACTCTACTCTCATGCCTCTCACATGGCAAGGTCACTAGCATCCCAAGGATCTAGTCCAAAGTCTCAAAGTGACGCTCCAACGCACACACTTGCTTAGTGCCTCTTTATGACACTTAAGCATCACAACTAATCATGCCCAATTCATGTTCCATATTCCAATTAAAACAATACTAGCAAGGTTCACTTTAGCCCGGGCCCAATGCCTCTTTATGACATTGGCCCAATCTCTCAAATAGTCTAAGTCCTCAAGCCTCTCTAGGCTTCCAAAAATCCCTAATGTCACAATTGGCAAATAAGCTAAATGCATGAAAGCAAGGTTCATTTTCATAATAGGGATCTTAGTTTCAAATCTCAACCAGAATGCTATATCACACATGCATGCTCTCTACTACATAGAGGCCCAAAATTTTACTATATGCAACATAGGCATTTTAAGCATTCTAAAATTCACAATAAATACATATAACAAGAATATGCATGCTTTTTCATTTTATAACACTTAAATCGTCAACAATGAGATTTTCTCATTGAGTGGCTAGGTCAAACCCACCGAACCGTCGCGTGCTCCTTCGATTCGCCGAACGGAGTTGTCCACGAGTCTCAAAATACCCTAAAAGTATTGAGCGAAGAGATACACGGGCATTACGATCAACTATAAGATCAAACTTTAACAAACTTGGCAAAAGGGCTAAAACTCACCTAATGTGTGGAAAATCTCTCTCAAGCTCCAAAAGAGAGCTAAATCCCTTCCAATCCAAGCCCAAGGAAGGTTCTAATCCAATCAATCTAGCCTCAAAAGCCCTAGATCAAAAAGCCCCAAAAATCAACCCTAATATCCATTCTAGGGTTCCATATGGTAAAACCTACCAAATCAAGGATCAAAGGGTAGAATCCAAGTACTAACCTCCCAAGATGCCTCCAAACAAGCTCCAAATCTTCTAGGGTTGAAGATTGGTCCACCACCAAGCTCTACAAGCAAGCTCCAAGCCAAGCAAAGGTGGAAAAGAGAGAAAGGGGTTGAGGTCCAAGCTCCCTCAAGTAAGCTCCTCTTCTTTTTCTCCTCCTTCTTCTTCTTCTCTCTCTAGAAGGTGTGGGGTGAGGGTGAGAAATGAGGAGGGAAGAGAGGGAAATGGCTAATAAGCCCATCTAGTGTAACAAAATCCGGAGAGGCCCCTCAAAAACTCAAATTTACATCAGCCTGAACTTTGCAGTTTTCGCCCAGAAGGATCAGTCTCTCCCCAGCAGGGACCGGTCTCTCGCTGCGAACCCGAAAAATCAACGTTCGGGAACCGGTCTCTCCCTGTGCGGGACCGGTCTCTCACTGCGTAGGCGCGCTCGGGGACCGGTCTCGCCTGCCAGGGACCGGTTGCCTCAAGGCTGCCGCAACACTGCTCACTGGGGGACCGGTCTCTCCTTTCAGGGACCGGTCCCCGAGAGTAAAAACTCTCAGGACTTGTCCCGAATTCTAGTTTTCGAACTTTTTAGGTCGGAAAACATTCTACAATCCTCCACCAAGTGTGGAAAAGCTCGAAATATATCCAAACACTGGAACCTCCAATTTGCAAAGGTCCAGTGTGCTACATGTCCTATATATATTAGATGCCCTTAGTGACTTCTGACTATGTCATTAAGTGAAAGAATTGATGTTGCTACTTTGGCATGTTTCCTACCGCTATGAGTGATGCGGCTTTATGGGGCATTGCTGGGAAAGCAATCAGTTCTCAACTCAGTGGCATGAGGGCTCAAGGAAGACTAGTTAAATTACATTACGACACTTTGACTCATTGTCGACAGGTTGTATCGCTTCAGTATAGCGAAACAATCATGGGTATAGTGTCATAATGTGCGCAATTGCGGTTAGCATGACTCTTTGAGGGATTAGAGATGTTGAACCTAATGTAATTCAATGGTTTAGGGCATCATGAGTCTAATATTTCTTTTTTGAGGGTTGATGTCTCTATGCTGGCCGTATGCGGTTTCTAGTATAGAGCTCCCAAAATGCAAGTTGACTCGGCGATAGCACTGTTCATTTCCCTGTATGAATAGAATTAATAGTGGTGTAATGTTGAGGAAGTGGTTACGACGGCATCGGCCCCGCTATGTGCGAGTGGAAGATGTTGGCATTTGGTTAAATCGAATCGAGTGCGCCCATAATCGGGCTCGATCCGACGGATATTATGTTATCTAATTGGATTAGGATTAATCTCGTTTTCAAATTGGAAAGCTAATTAGAGATAAATTCTAATCATATTAGGATAACAATTAATAACCGATTTGGCCTTATCTCTTACGCTATTAGGATTTTAGAATCCCTTATAAATATGCGGGCGATCCTACATAACGGAAGACACAGAACAAGAAACAGAGAGACTAAGAATACAAAAGAGAGATACCACATCCTCCATTAACCTATTATTTTAGAGGGACATGAGCGGTGGATTTGCGATCGTGCTCGTTCGTAGTTCGATCCACCGCGAGTTCGGAGCGTTAGAAGACCTTCAAGGACGATCCAAGGACACGTGAATCAATCTCTACGATCCGGGCTCATCGCGTTGTAGCGCGAATTGCTTCCGCCAAAAGGTACGAACGAATACTTCCGCTGCATTCTACAACTCTTCGATATCATTTGCATAGTATTCAAATAGCCTTCGAATTAACAGTTTTTAATTGATAATATAAGGTGAGTTTAGGAGCGTTTGGTTATGGGTTAAAATGTATAAACACCCTCTAAACTTTCACCCATTTTGAACGACTGCATAAACTTTTTTTTATTCATTTGATTCGCACACCTCTACTTAGTAACCATTAATTTAGCTTCTTCTATCAGCAATTTTGGATATTCTATTAGAATCAAAACAAGAGCCCATGAGAGATGCACGTCATCTCCTTTCAACTGAAATAATTTTTTTATCACGTGTGCCTCTTGTGAGCATTTTATTTGGATTCTAACAGAATTCCCAAAATTGCTTAGAGAAGAAGTTAAATTAAACAGTTAGAAAGTAGAGAAAGTGAAAATAACATATATATGTAAATGAAAAAAAAAAAACAATTTATGGGGTCAATTTTCAAAAGAGGTTAAAATTTAATTAGGGGGGTGTTTATACATTTCAACATGAAATAAATGATGCTTTAAAATGTTCCAAAAATCCAAAATTGTCAACTGTCAATTTGAATGCTCCTTAGTCCAAAATAAAGTAAAGATAAGTAGCTCCATTCACCTCTAATAAAAGCATTAATTTTTAGCTTTTGATAAGCTATGTTGGTCTGATCCTCTGTAATAACGCTACCTCGTGGCCCTTTTAATTACATGTGTTTGTTACTGTACTATAGAGTTGGAAAATCTTTCTGATCTTTTAATAAAATAATAAAAATAATTCAAAAGTTTAATTGTAGTTTTAGAAAAATTTTGAAAAAAAAATTAAATAATAAATACTATAGAAAAGAGAATTACAAAAGACCTATATATGGATTAAGATGTGCAGAGCACTATTCTAGGACCGAAATTGCATCTCCACATGCGAGACTTCTCGGCAATTACTTCCAGCGATACAACATCGACGTTCCACCCCGTCGGCACGTTTTTAAGGTGGCGCAAGATAAACAAAACAAACTTTAGAAAATCCAGCAAAATATTAAAAAGCTCAATGAAAATCAGCGCAAAAGATCAATAGCGAGAAACAATATAAACAAAGGTAGGGATTAGGGTTTTGCTCTCAGGTATTGTAGTACCCTTGGCTTTGAGTTCGAGACGTTTTGCGCAAAATAGACGTAAAAACGGACTTTGAAACTCAAGATTTTTTTATTGTAGAGGACTAAAGTGGAAAATCTAGTTGTATAGGGGCTTATGGGCAATTGTTTTTACTTAGTCGGTGGAGTCCACGTGGTCCTCCATTCTCCATCCTCATCCTCTCTTTTTGTTTTTTTGTTATTTATATTGCCAAGTTGTGAGCTAATTAATTAGCAGGGTAGCATTGGGTTCGTTCGTGCGAGCGATCAAGGCGAGCGAGCAAGCGAGCGAGTCAAGTGCGCGCATCGTAGTAGCGCCGTTGGAGGCCGGGCGAGCGCGAAATTTCTTCTCCTATTGACTTCTCGCTGTCGTGAATTAGCTGTTGAGGTGGGTTTATCATGGGAATCCTACTCCTATAGTATTGTTGGTCGACATGTATCGTTAATATTATACGTTGTTATTGTTTAGCTCAAATTCATGAGTAGGTATGTGTTAGACATATAAACTGAATTGGGAGCATGTTATTAGTTGTTATTAATCATACATGTGGGACTTGGATAAAACATAGGAGAAAACCAGCGTTCGGGACCTGACATATGTTGAACTACCTGATTTAGCCCTTGGGGTCGTTGTATTTTTATACTGTTGCAGTATCCTTATAGTGAGTATCCCAGGTAGTTCAGATTTCAGTTACGCTCGTGCTGGGATGCCGAGCCGATTTTACAGTAGTGTTTACAGTGTTCCGAATTAGTGGGTGCCGTAGTGGTTGACGGCGGACCCGGATTTGATCGTTCCGATATCAGATTGTGCCGAGGACACATGGCTAGGGGTTGGTAGTACTTTTAGACCTGTTTTCTTGGCTTTAGCCTGTGAGAGCCTGATTTAGCTCGACAGATATACGCTTGCATACTCGGTTGGGTCGCGCCCACGAGTGTCGCTCCGGAGTCTGGCTTTGTGCTTTCGCATTGATGTCGCTGATTAGTTGCTATCCATGAACTGTTTAGCGTGGAGGTAGCACGGCTTAGACAGGCGGGACAGGTGCGTACACAGTCCCTAATAAGATTGTGTTAGAATTGATAGTAGACATAGTGGGATAGTGTAGTGGCATGTAGCTGTGGATTTCTTTCCGGGTTTACCTTTTAGCCTTATTTCCTACTGTAGTCTTAGTGGGTGAGCCGATGAGTTTGAGGGCGGTTCCCACTGAGGACTACTTGTTTTACAGTAGTTCTCACGCCCAGTTGTTACCCTGTGTTTTGCAGAGCCTGCTGTTCCGGCTGCTGCGTCTTCAGAGGCGGATCGAGGCAAGGGCGTCGCGAGCTAGAGCCCTACCCGACGAAGCGCCATGCTAGAGGACCACCAGCTGCAGGTAGTAGTGTTTTTATTTTGTGCTTATGTACATATTGATGCTAGAACTCGCTGGAGCGAGTGTTTTTGTACTTGTTAGTTTGTATGTATATGAGATTTGTTCGTTCTACCTGCTTAGTTCTCTTTAGCTCTACACTACTATTTGTAGTATTGTATATTTTACTGAGACAGCTATCGCTTCGTATATAGGAAAAATTTCTTTGTATACGGTGGATTTGTCGGCGTGCCTGGAGAACGTGTAATCCGGGGCGTGACAGATTAAGTTGGTATCAGAGCTTAGCATTAGGTCATTGAGACCTAGGAAACCTAAGTTTGGCAAACCTTAGGAAAGCAAGACGGGAGAGGCGTGATTTATTGCGAAATAATTATTATAACTCACCCTGAAGGGAGTGAGTGATTGGAGGAGTGCCTGTTCTGGCCTGCAAAATTATGTTTGCTGCAGACGACATAATTTTGAGGAGAAACAGGGGCTGCCTTCCGGACTTTCGTTGATTGGGTCGAGAGTATTTGTGTTATCTGACCATGTTCTATTTTTGCAGCTATGTATCGTCATCGAGGCCGACCATCGACACGGGACCGGGCACAGTTGACACAGGATCGTGTGGGACCCTCCCAGATGCCTGAGCAGGCAGAAGCCGAGTGCTCGGCAGGAGCAGGGTACACGACCAGAGACAAGCGCATTTCCCGATTTGGGTGCTCAGTTGGCCGCTCTGACAGAGGTGACGAGGCGGCAGGGAGAGTTGTTAGAGAGGTTGTGTGAGAAGGTCACCCCGCCACAGAGTATCGTACCAGAGCAGATTGTTCCACCTCCGACTGCTCCAGCGGCAGCACCAGCTATAGTAGTACCACCACCAGTGACCGTTCCTTCAGTGCCAGTTGCGCCGGTTGGTGAGGCATCGCAGATGACCAAGGCTGAGCAGGAGCGGATAGCTGAGAGACTCGCTCGCTTTCATCGTTTCGATCTGCCGACCTTTGATGGCCGATGCATAGAGGCTTGGGTTGTTGAGGACTGGGTCAGCTCGATGGAGAAGTTATTTGAGGATCTTTTCATTCCTGAGCGGGAGTAGGTACATCTGGGAGTGCATTGCTTGACAGGGGATGCCCTTGCTTGGTGGCGGAGAGTGAGGAGAGATTACCAGTTGGTGACTTTGCAGATGACATGGGACGAGTTCTGTGGAATGCTGTATGGGATGTATTTTTCAAACAGTGTGAAACAGAAGCTCGAGGAGGATTTAAAGAAGATCCAGCAGGGGGACCGAACAGTACAGGAGTATATTCGAGAGTTCACGCGACTCCTGAACTGTGTGCCGTTTGTGGCTAGAGACGAGGCACACAGGGTGTACCTTTTCGAGCAGGGTTTGAGGCCCGAGATTTTTCGGCTGGTTCAGGTGCAGAGGTTGAGGACCTTCGACGCGTCGATGGAGCAGGCACTTTGGGTTGAGAGAGGTGATGTATCTATTCGGGAGATGACTCAGGCTGCAGGGCAGAGTCAGGACAGGAAGCAGTCAACTCCAGATAAGGGTGGACAGTTGAGCAACCGGCGTCCGCCGAGACCTCCATGGTCGCGTTCTCAGGGTCGTGGGTTCTCAGGGCGTCAGCGTTCTGGGGGATCGCGGCAGCAGAGGCAGTCACAGGGATTACCACCATGTGTGATTTGTGGAGGACCGCACTGGGCCCAGCAGTGTGAGCAGCGTGAGGGCCGATGTTTTGGATGTGGACAGCCGGGACATATGAGGTCTGCTTGCCGCCGAGCAGCATCACCAGCGCCATCGACCGCTTCAGCAGCATCCGGATCTCAGCAAATTTCTGGAGCATCTCAGAGTTACCGCCATGAGGACAAGGCATCTGCGACGCGACAGGGTGAGCGGCAACAGCAGGCTCCGAGTGACAGAGTATATGAAGCCCAGGTGGAGGACTCTTCAGCAGCCGACCGGGTGGTGGCAGGTATTATTTTGATTTCTGGCATTTGAGTCCGCACTCTTTTTGATACCAGTGCATCTCATTCTTTCGTTAGCCGAGCATTCGCGTTGTTGCATGGTCTAGAGTTAGGAGCTTTGTCACAGGCACGAGAGGTGCAGATCCCCGATCATGTATTACAGGTTACCGAGTGTTGTTGGTCGTGTCCGGTGTAGTTGGATTCGTGGATCATGCCCGCAGACTTGTTGGTTTTAGGGCAGCTGCAGGACTTCGACGTTGTGCTCGGTATGGATTGGCTTGCACAGTACTATGCTACTATCGACTGTGGAGCGAGGACAGTGACGTTTCGCGAGCCAGGCCAGGAGTAGTTTACTTTTAGGGGCTGCAGGAGTACGCTGTTCGCTACTTGGATATCTTCGGCGATGGCTCGACAGTTGATGAGTAGAGGATGTGTCGCGTTTTTAGCGACGGTAGTAGAGGTACCTACAGCAGCGCCGGGATTCGAGGATATCTCTGTAGTCCGCGAGTTTCCGGATGTGTTTTCCCCTGAGTTGACGATGATGCCGCAGGAGAGGGAGATTGAGTTCATGATTGATGTGGTTCCCGGAACTGCACCAATCTCGAAGATGCCTTACAGGATGGCACCGGCAGAGCTGAGAGAGCTAAAGGCGCAGCTTCAGGATTTGATGGACAAGGGATATGTGAGACCGAGTATATCGCCTTGGGGAGCGCCGGTGTTATTTGTAAAGAAGAAGGATGGTTCGCTCAGATTATGTGTGGATTACCGGGAGCTGAATAAAGTGACCATCAAGAACAAGTATCCCTTGCCGCGCATTGATGATTTGTTTGATCAGCTGCAGGGATCTTGTGTCTTCTCGAAGATTGATCTCGAGTCAGGTTACCACCAGCTGAGGGTGAGGGCCGATGATGTTCCCAAGATAGCTTTTCGGATTCGGTACGGGCATTATAAGTTTACCATGATGCCTTCTGGATTGACGAATGCCCCTACCGTATTTATGGATTTGATGAACATAGTGTTTAAGCCGTTCTTGGATAGATTTGTGGTAGTCTTCATCGACGATATCTTGATTTACTCCTGGAGTGATGCTGAGTATGAGGAGCACTTAAGGAGCACTTAAGGATTGTGCTACAGCTTCTGCGAGAGAAGAAGCTGTATGCCAAGTTAAAGAAATGAGAGTTTTGGTTGCGGGAGGTCGCTTTCTTGGGCCACGTGATTTCTGCAGAGAGAGTAACAGTGGACCCGAAGAAGATTGATGCTATTCGGGATTGGCCCACACCGACGACGGTGACAGAGGTGAGGAGTTTTCTTGGACTAGCAGGATATTACAGTCGGTTTGTGGAGGGCTTTGCGAAGCTTTCCACACCCCTTACCAGGTTGACACGGAAGGGGATTCGATTTGTTTGGTGTGAGGACTGCCAGAGGAGCTTCGACGAGCTGAGACAGAGATTGATGTCAGCTCCTATCCTTGCTCTCCCTGTGATGGGGGAAGAATTCGTGATCTACAGTGATGCATCGCACAGTGGACTAGGTTGTGTGCTGATGCAGCATGGTAGGGTAATTGCTTATGCTTCACGATAGTTAAAGAATTATGAGAAGAATTACCCTACGCATAATTTGGAGCTTGCCGCGGTAGTCTTTGCTTTGAAGCTGTGGTGGCATTATTTGTACTGTGAGCACTGCGAGGTTTTCACCGATCATAAAAGTCTCAAGTATCTGTTCACTCAAAAGGAATTGAATCTCAGGCAGCGCCGGTGGTTGGAGTTACTGAAGGACTATGATATTAGTATTCAGTATCATCCCGGCAGGGCGAATGTAGTGGCAGATGCATTGAGCAGGAGTGCAGCGCAGAGCTTGAGTTTGTTGATCACTCAGCAGAGACCGCTACTTGAGGAGCTACAGCGGCTGAGGCTTGAGGTGGTGTCCCTTGGGTCCACAGCAAGACTGATGTCTCTGGTCTTGCAGCCCACTCTGTTTGATAGGATCCGGGAGAAAGAGAGTGGAGATCTGCATTTGTTGAGGATTCGAGAGCAGTTAGATAGGGGACAGGTGGAGGGTTTTGCCTTAGACAGTTCGAGAGTACTGCGGTACAGGGACCGACTGTGTGTGCTTGTGGATTCTAAGATCCTAGAGGACATCTTGAGAGAGGCTTATTGTTCACCTTATACGGTTCACCCTGGGGAAACCAAGATGTATAAGGATTTGATATAAGGATTTGAAGGCACAGTTTTGGTGGAATGGGATGAAGAGGGACATTGACAGATTTGTAGCTCAGTGTCTACCTTGCCAACAGGTAAAAGCCGAGTATCAGGTACCTGTTGACAAGCTTCAGAGTCTGTCAGTGTCCGAGTGGAAATGGGAGTAGATCACGATGGATTTTATTGTGGGGTTGCCTAGAGCACATGGTGGTTATGATGCTATTTGGGTGATAGTGGACAGACTGAATAAGTCTGCTCACTTCCTACCAGTTCAGACTATCTGGTCTAGAGAAAGACTCGCGCAGTTGTATCTGGATGAGATTGTCAGGCTACATGGTATACCAGTATCGATCGTATCAGACCGGGACCCGAGGTTTGTGTCACATTTTTGGAGGAATTTACAGACAGCTTTGGGGACTCAGTTACATTTCAGCACAGCGTTTCATCCGCAGACTGATGGTTAGTCGGAGCGGACCATTCAGACTCTAGAGGACATGCTGAGGGCATGTGTCCTGGATTATGGAGGAGGGTGGTATCGACACTTGAGACTAGCAGAGTTAGCGTATAACAACAGCTATCAAACGAGCATTCAGATAGCTCCGTTTGAGGCATTATATAGATGCAGGTGTCGATCCCCGTTGTTTTAGAGTGATGTGGGTGAGAGGAGGACACTTGGGCCTGAGATTTTGCTAGAAGCTGAGGAAAAGGTGAGAGTTGTTCGACGACACCTTTTGACAGCCCAGAACCGCCAGAGGAGCTACGCTGATACCAGGAGACGAGACTTGGAGTTCCAGGTTGGAGATCATATATTTCTTAGTCTCGCCGTCCAGAGGGATTCGCCGATTTGGAGTGCGTGGAAAGCTCAGTCCACATTTCGTTGGCCCTTTTGAGGTATTTGAGCGAGTTGGACCAGTTGCTTACCGGATTGCTCTACCTCCCCGACTTGCTGGTATTCATGATGTGTTCCACGTCTCGGCGCTGAGGAGATATGTTTTCGATCCTTCTCATGTGATTGACTTCACTCCACTAGAGATTGGCGAGGATCTGAGATACGAGGAGCGACCGATGCGGATTCTTGCTCGTGAGACGAAAGAATTACGCAACCGGGTCATCCCGTATGTGAAAGTGCAGTGGAGCAATCACGAAGAGCGGGAGGCGACTTGGGATCCTGAGACAGTGATGAGGGAGTCCTACCCCGACCTGTTCGTTGTCCCGTCTTGAGATATGCTTTAAGTTTCGAGGACGAAACTTTTTGTAGTATGGGAGGATGTAGTACCCTTGGCTTTGAGTTGGAGACGTTTTGCGCAAAATAAACGTAAAAACGGACTTTGAAACTCAAGATTTTTTTATTGTAGAGGACTAAAGTGTAAAATCTAGTTGTATAGGGGCTTATGGGCAATTGTTTTTACTTAGTCGGTGGAGTCCACGTGGTCCTCCATTCTCCATCCTCATCCTCTCTTTTTGTTTTGTTTTTTTATTTATATTGCCAAGTTGTGAGCTAATTAATTAGCAGGGTAGCATTGGGTTCGTTCGTGCGAGCAAGTCAAGTGCGCGCGTCGTAGTAGCGCCGTTGGAGGCCGGGCGAGCGCGGAATTTCTTCTCCTATTGACTTCTCGCTGTCGTGGATTAGCGGTTGAGGTGGGTTTATCATCGGAATCCTACTCCTATAGTATTGTTGGTCGACATGTATCGTTAATATTATACGTTGTTATTGTTTAGCTCAAATTCATGAGTAGGTATGTGTTAGACATATAAACTGAATTGGGAGCATGTTATTAGTTGTTATTAATCATACATGTGGGTAAATAATTATGACCATTAAAATATAAAATTTAAATAATTATATAATATTTAAATATTATAGATTTTAATTCCTAAATTTAAAATTTAAAAATAATTATAAAATTTTAAAATATAAATTTAAAATTTGATATTTAAAAATTTAAATTTTAAAATTTTGAAAATTTATAATTTGAAGCATTAAAAATTATATATTAAAATTTAAAAAATTTAAATTTTACATTTACATTTTAAAAATCT
>NC_033629.1:2953209-2958691 GCF_001540865.1 Ananas comosus
ATTTTAAATTTTAAATTTTAAATTCTAAATTTAAAGTTTGAAATTTTAATTTTAATTTATATTTTTATATATTAAAATTTTATATTTTAAAATTCATAATTATATATATTTTTAAATTTATATTTATATTTTTAATTTTTAAATTTTTAAAATTTTAAATTTTTTTTTAAATTAAAATATCAAATTTTAAATTTTGTATAATTTTGAAATTTAAATATTTTATTTTTAATTCAAATTTAAATTTAGATTTTAAATTATTTTAAAATAAAAATTAATAAAAATATTAATTTATGGAAATATCAAAAAAAATTTGTCCAACAGCTTTTCAAAATCAGTTCAGAAAAATTACTTTTATCTAAACTCCGCCAAACGCTCTACAGTTTTTAACTAAAATTACTTTTCCAAACTAAAATTATTTGTTTAGAAATTATTTTTTCAGAAGCTAGGCCAAATAGACCCACAGTTGTAGCAAATGAAACTAGGACGGAGTTAGTCACAGTTTCAATTAAGTACTTGGGCAGAATGTTAAAGTAAGAGGTATCTTTCCCACATAATCACCTTTTAAATGAAAAAAAAAAATAAAATCTTCTCCACTGTAAGTTGTCTCACACCCCATATGGAAAGTGATAAAATAGACAAATACAGTTCCTAACTACATGTAATCGAGCAAAATTTTTATAATTACAACGCCTTCGATCTACATTCAATTAAATAAGATATATGTAACTATAATCATTATAATTTCAACTATATCAATCTTTATATTATATTTGTAAACTGAAATTATACTTTTGGTCCTCAAATTTTGAGTAGTGTGGCACCTTAGTCCTCGAATTTTGATTTGTTGTCATTTATGAATCAAAAATTTTAAATTGTTGCAAGTAAACTCTACGGTCCAACTTAACTGGTTAAATAATAATTTATCGCTAATATAGAATTAATGTAGTAGTGTTACAATTGATAACGTGGCAATTATTAAGATGTCACATTGTTACCACTTAGCGAAATATCAATATTCAGTCAACTTAATTGAACTTTGTGTCACGCCCCGGGGCCGATTTTAAAAGTCTTTTTAAAACAGAGTTGCGGAAAACGTGCCATTTTTTTTTTTTTTTTTTTTTTTANTCATACATGTGGGGCTTGGATAAAATATAGGAGAAAACCAGTGTTCGGGACCTGGCATATGTTGAACTACCTGATTTAGCCCTAGGGGCCGTTGTATTTTTATACTGTTGCAGTATCCTCATAGTGAGTATCCCAGGTAGTTTAGATTTCAGTTACGCTTGTGCAGGGATGCCGAGCCGATTTTACAGTAGTGTTTACAGTGTTCCGGATTAGTGGGTGCCGTAGTGGTTGACGGCGGACCTGGATTTGATCGTTTCGATATCAGATTGTGCCGAGGGCACGTGACTAGGGGTTGGTAGTACTGTTAGACCTGTTGTCTTGGTTTTAGCCTGTGAGAGCCAGATTAAGCTCAACAGAGATACGCTTGCATACTCGGTTGGCTCGCGCCCACGAGTGCCGCTCCGGAGTCTAGCTTTGTGCTTTCGCGTTGATGTCGCTGATTAGTTGCTATCCACGGACTGTTTAGCGTGGAGGTAGCGCTGTTTAGACAGGCGGGACGGGTGCGTACACAGTCCCTAATGAGATTGGGTAAGAATTGATAGTAGACACAGTAGGATAGTGTAGTGGTATGTAGCTGTGGATTTCTTTTCGGGTTTACCTTTTAGCCTTATTTACTACTGTAGTCTTAGTGGGTGAGCCGATGAGTTTGAGGGCGGTACCCACTGAGGACTACTTGTTTTACAGTAGTTCTCACGCCCAGTTGTTACCCTGTGTTTTGCAGAGCCTGCTGTTCCGGCTGCTGCATCTTCAGAGGCGGATCGAGGCAAGGGCGTTGCGAGCTAGAGCCCTACCCGACGAAGCGCCGTGCTAGAGGATCACCAGCTGCAGGTAGTAGTGTTTTTATTTTGGGCTTATGTACATACTGATGCTAGAACTCGCTAGAGCGAGTGTTTTTGTACTTGTTAGTTTGTATGTATATGAGATTTGTTCGTTCTACCTGCTTAGTTCTCTTCAGCTCTACACTACTGTTTGTAGTATTGTATATTTTACTGAGACAGCTATCGCTTCGTATACAGGAAAAATTTCGTTGTATACGGCGGATTTGTCGGCGTGCCCGGGGAACGTGTAATCCGGGGCGTGACAGGTATGCCTTGGCTCAGGGTTGAACTCATACAACCTTCTCCAATATATATATATCCAAAGCAAAGATTTTGGTTCAATGCGTCAATTTCTTTAAAACGCAAGATAAGTCTAAGATTATAAGAGAAATGGATTAGGACTCCCAAAAAGGTTAGAACTCTTAAAAAGTTAAAGATAAAATCAGAAAATAAAAAATAAAATAAAATAAACTGAATGCCTGAACCGCCCGTGCCGTCACCCACCCGGCCCGGCTCGTGCCGTGCGTGTGTATATTTAATCAAAAGTATCATTCTCATTTTCTTTCAAACAATTTGCTTGAGAATAAAGGAGAATATAAATAACAACAATATATTTTTAGTTTTTAATGTGGAATTAATCATCACTAGTGAAGAGTCCCGCGCTTTGCAGCGGATAGAAACTATAGTAGTAATTAATAATAATAAAATATTAAATAATGTTTTGTGTATCTCACTTAGTACATCTGCCAATGATGAAGAGAGAGAGAGAGTAAAATAGCTCATTCTAAATAAAAATTAAATGAGAGAGATGAAGAGACGTATGTTGAGAAAGAGAGAATAAAATAGGAGAGATGAGGAGACGAAAGTTGAGAGAGAGAGAGTAAAATGGCTCATTCTAAATAAAAATTGAATGGGGGAAATGAAGAGACGTACGTTGAGAGAAAGAGTAAAATGGCTTATTCTAAATAAAAATTAAATGGGGGAGATGAAGAGACGTATGTTGAGAGAGAGAATAAAATGGATCATTCTAAATTAAAAAAATTTCAAAATTAGGAGGTTATGACACATCAGCTTAAAACATTGGGGATTCATAAAGAGTAATAGATATGTGAAAATCTTAGTTGGGTTCTCAGGCAAGACCTATCAAGTATTGGGCTGCCCAAGAGACCTAACAAGTTTTAAATCACAAAAAACCCAATAAAAACAAACACTAACTATATATGTAGCCAATTTGGGTGCTTGGATTATTGCACGAGCATTCAATTGTCATAGTTAAAACTCCAAGAGAAGACTCAGGGGCCGTTTGGCCTAGCTTTTAAAAGCGCTTTTGGGCTGAAAAGCGATTTTTCGGCTCAATAGAGCGTTTGGCAACTCACTTTTAAAATCTGATTCTGCTTTTTAGAATCAGAAAACTGATTTTGAAGGCCCCAGAATCAGAAATAGAAAAAAGCTGTTTCTTAAAATTTGTTTCTGATTTTGGGTTTAAACTTTAAATTTTTATTTTTATTTTAATTTTAATATTTAAATTTAAATTTAATTTTAAATTTTAATTTTTAGATTCATTTTTGAATTATTAAATTTAAACATTTAAATATTAAGTTTTAAATTTTGAAAAATAGATTTCAAACTTTAAATTTTAAATTTTAAATATAAATTTCAAATCTCAAATTTTAGATTTTAAAATTTAAAATTTAAAATTTAAAATTTAAAATTTAAAATTTAAGATAAAATTTAAAATTTGATATTTTAGATTTTAAAATTTAAATGTAAAAATTTAAATTTTTTAAATTTTAAATTATAATTTTTAATCTTCAAATTATAAATTTCAAAATTTTAAAATTTAAATTTTAAATTCCAACATAAAATTATAAATTAAGAAATTTAAATTTTAAATTTCAAAATTTACACCTAGGTTTCTAAATTTTAAAATCTAAATTAAATTTTAAATTTTAAATTTTAAATTTTAATAAAAATTTTAAATTTTAAAATTCAAATTTAAAAATTTGAAAATTTAAGTTTCAAATTTTAAAATTTAAAATTTAAATTTTAACTTTTAATTTTGAAACTCAAGAAATTTTATAGAATTACACACTATGCGTCCAAATAGTTTAAAAATTAAATTCGTGAAATTTTTTAGAGTTACAAAATTTTTTATTTTATCCAGAGGAAAATACAGTTTATAAATTATATAAAATTTTTTTAATGAGAATCCAAAGTCCAAACATTCCTCTAGTCAACCTAGTCAACAAACCAAGTATCACTGTCCAACATGTTGACCGTCGTTGAGCAAGAAAATCTTTTAAATCCTCCGCAGTCGTCGTCCGTAATTCCCAACCAATCAGATCGCAGCACACGGATCATGTGCTTCGTCAAAGTTCAATCTCGCCCGTCCAAACTCCCTGCCCTACTCCGATACACACAATCTCAACCGCCCTCTAAGTTTCTCCAACTCATATAAATACCTCTTCAAACTCTTCGTAACGCCTTCTCTCCTCTCATATCCTTAATAATAATAAAAAAAAATTTAAAAAAAATTAAAAAAAACATCCGTCTCCAAAACCCTAATCCTTCTACTCGCTCCCTTCCCTTTCAACCCCAGCGGCATTAATGGCGCGTACGAAGCAAACCGCTCGCAAGTCCACGGGAGGCAAGGCTCCTCGGAAGCAGCTCGCCACTAAGGTACGCTCCGATCGATCCATCCGTCGATCAAACGCCTAGGGTTTTGTGTTTTCTTTCTAGATCCCTTCAATGGCGATCTCGATCTCGATTTTGTGTCATATAACGCGGCGAGGATCGATCCGACCTCTCTAGTTTAGGGTTTTCTACGTAGATTCCCCTGTGATCTTGATCGTGATCTCTATCCTGCCTTATATAAAGTATAATGCGGCGAGGATCAATCCAATCTCTAGGTAGAGCTCCCCTCTGACTTCAATCTTTTTCTACATCATGTCATGTATAATCCGGCAAGGCCTTGGGGTTTAGGGTTTAGGGTTTACTGTGGAAATGTCTGTCCGATATCGGTCTTGATTTAGGAAGGAAGGAAAGGTCGATTCGACCTCTAGTAGGGGTCTAGGATTATTTCTTATTTCTTATGCTGATCTGATCTGATCTGATGCGTAGTAATATTATTATTTATCTTGATCTCAATTCTGATTGTGTTGTTGCTCTACTAAATGTGGTGGTTGGTTGGGTTATCTTATCTCATTTATTTATATTTTGTAAAATAATAAAAATTTTAAAAAAAGGCGGCGCGGAAGTCGGCGCCGACGACGGGAGGGGTGAAGAAGCCGCACAGGTTCCGGCCGGGGACGGTGGCGCTGCGGGAGATCCGCAAGTACCAGAAGAGCACGGAGCTGCTGATCCGGAAGCTGCCGTTCCAGCGGCTGGTGCGGGAGATCGCGCAGGACTTCAAGACGGACCTGCGGTTCCAGAGCCACGCCGTGCTCGCCCTCCAGGAGGCGGCCGAGGCCTACCTCGTCGGCCTCTTCGAGGACACCAACCTCTGCGCCATCCACGCCAAGCGCGTCACCATCATGCCC